>NC_073377.1:54445372-54487872 GCF_028641065.1 Leucoraja erinaceus | reverse complement strand
TCAAAGCAGATGGTTGGGAAAACGCCAGAGATGAAGAGACAAATGGTGTGAGATAAAAATAGAAGTGTGAATTATGAATCCATGTAAGCTATAATGCAAGACGACCCTCTGAAGAAAACTGGAGGAATTACTTTTTGTAGCTGGAATATTAGGGGCGCTAACGAGCCAATTAAAAGGGGTAAGGTTCTTGCCCAATTAAAATCAATTAACGCTGATATAATATTTTTACAGGAAATGCACCTTAAAGATCACGCTCAGACCAGGCTGAAGGCTAACTGGATCATTCAAATATATCACTCCTCTTATTTCCCCAAACCCAGAGGCACCGAAATTATAATCCGTAAGGGCATACCATTTAAACATAAAAACACCATAGCAGACAAAGATGGCAGGTATGTCATCGTTTCTGGAGAGATATACTCCCCACTCACTATGGTAAATATCTATGCTCCTAACTTTGATAACCCACAATTTTTCAATACAATTTTGAATATAATTTCAGACTACACCCAGCAAAACCTGATAATTGGGGGAGATTTCAATTGTGTTCCGGATCAATACTTGGATAAATCTTCACAACAAAGGATATAATACAAAATCAAAATCCAGCGAACTCTTAAATACGTATATAAGAAATACAAATATAACAGACGTGTGGAGGATTGCAAACCCATCCGGAAGAGAATACTCCTTTTACCCATCAGTACATAAAACCTATACACGTATTGATTATTTTCTAGTGGACACTAAACTAATACCTTTCACAATCAATCCCAAATACCACAATAGTACTATTTCCGATCATTCCCCGTTAACCTTCTCCTTAAAATTAGAAGGAATGTTTAATAAAAAATCGTTCTGGAGGTTTAATCCTCAAATACAAAATATTCCAGATTGCTGTAAATATTTAAAACAACAGATGGAACTCTTTTTTTGAGACCCCAGGTATTTCGCCCTCGTTATTATGGGAATCTTTTAAGGCTTTTATTAGAGGTTCTATCATTTCATATCAAGCATATCAAAACAAAAAGAATAGGATGGAACAATTGCAATTAGAAGAACAGATCAGACAACTCGACTCAGAAAAAGCAATAGATCCGACTATAGATCAACATAATAGAAACATAGAAACATAGAAATTAGGTGCAGGAGTAGGCCATTCGGCCCTTCGAGCCTGCACCACCATTCAATATGATCATGGCTGATCATCCAACTCAGTATCCCGTACCTGCCTTCTCTCCATACCCTCTGATTCCCTTAGCCACAAGGGCCACATCTAACTCTCTCTTAAATATAGCCAATGAACTGGCCTCTACTACCCTCTGCGGCAGAGAGTTCCAGAGATTCACCACTCTCTGTGTGAAAAAGGTTCTTCTCATCTCGGTTTTAAAGGATTTCCCCCTTATCCTTAAGCTGTGACCCCTTGTCCTGGACTTCCCCAACATCGGGAGCAATCTTCCTGCATCTAGCCTGTCCAACCCATTAAGAATCTTGTAAGTTTCTATAAGATCCCCTCTCAATCTCCTAAATTCTAGAGAGTATAAACCAAGTCTATCCAGTCTTTCTTCATAAGACAGTCCTGACATCCCAGGAATCAGTCTGGTGAACCTTCTCTGCACTCCCTCTATGACAATAATGTCCTTCCTCAGATTTGGAGACCAAAACTGTACGCAATACTCCAGGTGTGGTCTCACCAAGACCCTGTACAACTGTAGTAGAACCTCTCTGCTCCTATACTCAAATCCTTTTGCTATGAAAGCTAACATACCATTCGCTTTCTTCACTGCCTGCTGCACCTGCATGCCTACTTTCAATGACTGGTGTACCATGACACCCAGGTCTCACTGCATCTCTCCTTTTCCTAATCGGCCACCATTTAGATAATAGTCTGCTTTCCTGTTTTTGCCACCAAAATGGATAACCTCACATTTATCCACATTATACTGCATCTGCCAAACATTTGCCCACTCACCCAGCCTATCCAAGTCACCTTGCAGTCTCCTAGCATCCTCCTCACAGCTAACACTGCCCCCCAGCTTAGTGTCATCCGCAAACTTGGAGATATTGCCTTCAATTCCCTCATCCAGATCATTAATATATATTGTAAATAGCTGGGGTCCCAGCACTGAGCCTTGCGGTACCCCACTAGTCACTGCCTGCCATTGTGAAAAGGACCCGTTTACTCCTACTCTTTGCTTCCTGTTTGCCAGCCAGTTCTCTATCCACATCAATACTGAACCCCCAATGCCGTGTACGTTAAGTTTGTATACTAATCTCTTATGTGGGACCTTGTCGAAAGCCTTCTGGAAGTCCAGATACACCACATCCACTGGTTCTCCCCTATCCACGCTACTAGTTACATCCTCGAAAAAGTCTATAAGATTCGTCAGACATGATTTACCTTTCGTAAATCCATGCTGACTTTGTCCAATGATTTCACCACTTTCCAAATGTGCTGCTATCCCATCTTTAATAACTGACTCTAGCAGTTTCCCCACTACCGATGTTAGACTAACTGGTCTGTAATTCCCCATTTTCTCTCTCCCCCCCTTCTTAAAAAGTGGGGTTACGTTTGCTACCCGCCAATCTTCAGGAACTACTCCAGAATCTAATGAGTTTTGAAAGATTATTACTAATGCATCCACTATTTCTGGAGCTACTTCCTTAAGTACTCTGGGATGCAGCCTATCTGGCCCTGGGGATTTATCGGCCTTTAATCCATTCAATTTACCCAACACCACTTCCCGGCTAACCTGGATTTCACTCAATTCCTCCAACTCCTTTGACCCGCGGGTCCCCTGCTATTTCCGGCAGATTATTTATGTCTTCCTTAGTGAAGACGGAACCAAAATAGTTATTCAATTGGTCCACCATATCCTTGTTCCCCATGATCAACTCACCTGTTTCTGACTGCAAGAGACCTACATTTGTTTTAACTAATCTCTTTCTTTTCACATATCTATAAAAACTTTTGCAGTCAGTTTTTATGTTCCCTGCCAGTTTTCTTTCATAATCTATTTTTCCTTTCCTAATTAAGCCCTTTGTCCTCCTCTGCTGGTCTCTGAATTTCTCCCTCCCACTCCGGTATGCTGCTTTTTCTGGCTAATTTGTACGCATCATCCTTCGCTTTGATACTATCCCTGATTTCCCTTGTTATCCACGGATGTACTACCTTCCCTGATTTATTCTTTTGCCAAACTGGGATGAACAATTTTTGTAGTTCATCCATGCAGTCTTTAAATGTCTTCCATTGCATATCCACCGTCAACCCTTTTAGAATTAATTGCCAGTCAATCTTGGCCAATTCACGTCTCATACCCTCAAAGTGACCTTTCTTTAAGTTCAGAACCTTTGTTTCTGAATTAACAATGTCACTCTCCATCCTAATGAAGAACTCAACCATATTATGGTCACTCTTGCCCAAGGGGGCACGTACAACAAGATTGCTAACTAACCCTTCCTCATTACTCAATACCCAGTCTAAAATAGCCTGCTTTCTCGTTGGTTCCTCTACATGTTGATTTAGATAACTATCCCGCATACATTCCAAGAAATCCTCTTCCTCAGCACCCCTGCCAATTTGATTCACCCAATCTATATGTAGATTGAAGTCACCCATTATAACTGTTTTGCCTTTGTCGCACACACTTCTAATTTCCTGTTTGATACCATCTCCAACTTCACTACTACTGTTAGGTGGCCTGTACACAACACCCACCAGCGTTTTCTGCCCCTTAGTGTTTCGCAGCTCTACCCATACCGATTCCCCATCCTCCAAACTAATGCCCTTCCTTTCCGTTGCATTAATCTCCTCTCTAATCAGTAACGCTACCCCACCTCCTTTTCCTTCCTCTCTATCCCTCCTGAATATTGAATATACCTGGCTGTTCAGCTCCCAGCCTTGGTCACCCTGGAGCCATGTCTCCGTGATCCCAACTATATCATAGTCATTAATAGCTATCTGCACATTCAACTCATCCACCTTATTACAAATGCTCCTTGCATTTAGACACAAAGCCTTCAGGCTTGATTTTACAACACACACAAAGCTAATAAGATAGCAGTATTAAATTTAAGCTAAATCAAATTCTATCTGCAATTCTACCAGATTATTTCAAATTACTAAACAGGAACATTTTGAATTCGGCGACAAACCACACAAACTTTTAGCATGCCAGTTGAGAAAAGTTGAAAAGGACCATGCTATCCAAAATATCAAATCATATAAATTGTTAACACTGCCATAAGACATTAATGAAAGATTTGCCCAATTTTATCAACATTTATATACATCCAAAACATCAACAGAAAGGAGAACAATTACAAACTTTCTTGATAACTGTAATCTTCCGACACTTTATTCGCTGGAATGAGATGAATTAGGAGAACAGCAAAACACCAGGGCCTGATGGGTTTAGTAACGAATTTTATAAAAGATTTTACGAGGTAATTTCCCCGCGTTCATACAACCTTTATACATACGAATTTAAAGAACAGACATTACCACATACACTATCAACTATCACACTTATACCCAAAAAAGATAAAGATCTGGAAGACCCGGGATCATACAGAGCAATCACCCTGTTAAATACAGATCAGAAAATATTAGCGAAAACTTTGGCATTAAGTAAATACGTAAATAAATTAATGCACTCGGATCAAACAGGGTTTATACCCATGAGATATTTGTTTAATAATTTCAGACGCCTTTTTAACATAATGTACTCACACAGAACTATAAAAGAAGACATCAATTATTTCATTAGATGCAGAAAAAGCATTTGATCAAGTAGAATGGAAAACTCTTTTTACAGTATTGCAAAAATTTCAGTTGGGAGAAAATTGTATCTCATGGATAAAACTGTTATATGATAAGCCGACTGCCAGAATACTGACTAACCATATACTCTCACCTAAATTTCAGTTATCCAGGGGCAATAGACAGGGATGTGCATTATCACCCCTGTTATTTGCCCTTGCGATTAAACCTCTAGCAGAAAGTATAAGAGTACATCCGAACATTCACGGCTATAATTCTCCAATAATAAAATATCATTATATGCAGATGATGTACTATTATATATCACCAATTCCCAAGTTAGCATTCCAAATATATTAAATCTTATAGTGGAATTCGGCTCCTTTTCAGGATATAGAATAAACTGGAACAAAAGTGAAATTATGTCAATAAAACCTCAAGAGCTGACACACCTTCTAAAATTCCCTTTCAGAATTGCTACGGAAAAATTCAAATATCTGGGTGGTCAGGTAACCAGAAAATATACCTCTCTAGTCAATGTAAACTTCCCTCCTTTAGTTACTAAATTAAACGCTTTCATTCAATTCTGGAAAACACTTCCGATGTCTCTAATAGGCAGAATAAATGCTATAAAGATGATCTTCCTTCCACAAATCCTGTATTTATTCCAATCAATATCTTCCTAAATTTTTTTTCGAAAAAATTGATTCTCTGATTACAAACTTTATTTGGGATTATAAAACACATAGAATTCATAAACGGCATCTATGTAAACCCAAAGAAACTGGTGGATTGGCTCTCCCCAACTTCTTATACTATTACTGGGCAACAAATATTAAACATGTAATCTACTGGCTGGACAATACAGGCCAACAAGTAGATTGGTTAATAATGGAGAGAGGATTGTTTGCCTTTTAACATAGGCACGATTCTTCTCTCTCCAATAAATTTGAAGAACTCATTATATGATAAAAATCCGATTATTCACAGTACTCTACGAATCTGGAGACAAGTGAAATCAACCTTTAAACTAAGAAATTTATCTCGTCTTTCACCAATTGCCAATAACCCTTTGTTCAAGCCATCTATTATAGATAAAACGTTTACATATTGGGAAAGATTAGGAATCAAAAAACTCAGAGATCTTTCTGAGATGGGAACTCTTCTCTCATTTCAAGAATTACAGTCGAAATATCACCTGAAAGGTAATCAATATTTCAGATACCTTCAAATTCGAGACTATCGGAAAACATATACCCAAGACTACCAAACTTTGCTGCCAGACAAACTAGACGAATGTATGAATAGAAATTCAGAGTCAAACAAGTTAACATCATATTTGTATAACACCTTTCTAAATATAGAAATCCCATCGTCAGAAGCAATTAGAAGAGACTGGGAAGAGGAACTCGGCCTAAAAACTCTAAAAGACAGATGGGAAGAAAACCTTTTATATATATACAATTGTTCCATTAACGTTAGCCATTCATTAAACCAATTTTAAATACTGCATAGACTCTATTATTCAAAGTCTAAACTGAATAAGATCTTTCCAAATGTATTTGTGACAAATGTCTCCTTCAAGAAGCAACTATAACACATTTCTTCGCCTCTTGCATAAAATTACATAATTTTTGGAGAGGAATTTTTGAAAATTTCTCAAAAACACTAAAAACAAAATTGGACCCCGACACAGAATTTATTATTCTAGGTATGTCAAAAGCCTGCTCTGATCTATCATTATTTCAAAGACGTTTCCTTAATTATGGCCTGATAACGGCGAAAAAACGAACACTCAAATTTTGGAAACATACATCTGTCTCTACTCTTAAAATGTGGATTACAAACATGTTTGGGATGCTACATCTTGAAAATATTAGACTTGTCTTAGCAGAAAAACCAGAGCATTTTTCGAAGACATGGACACCATTCATTGATTTATTACAAGGATAGTATTGTGCAACACAATTTTGGAGTTAAATCTAATTACGGATTGGGTGGTGGGTGGGGAGGGATGCGAGGCAGGTATATCATCACTTCTTTTTTTCTTTCTTTTTTGTCTTTTTATTTTTCTATTCCTTCCTTATTTCTTTTACTTACTCTTTGGCTACACCACTTTGGCAGTCTAGGGGCTCTATCCTTGCACGTTCCACTTTTTCTCTCTCCTGCTTTTTCTCTCTTCTTTTCTCTTAATTATAGCTAAAAGTCAAAATTGAAGCTGTACAATTACTGTATTATGTCATATGCCATTGGATATATTTTGTACACTTGCTTCTAATAAATAAAAACATAACATTAAAAAAAAAAGACAAAAGGATTATGAAACTAGAAGGAATATAGGTGGAAGGGAGGGTGAGTCAGAGCAGAAAATGGGTGCACATCCAGGTGAGTCACAGGAAAGAAAACCCTTCATTCCCTCCCCCCCCCCCCCCCCCCCCATCCTATCCTGCTGCTTTCTTCCTCCCCCCCCCCCCCCCCCTCCCCCCCCCTCCTCCCCTCCTCCGCCAACCCCTTCTCTGTGAAATGTAATAGACTGGAATCTTCAGTAATGTAAAATCTTCAGGACCAATGACTATCCTTTCCCTATTCTTTGGTCTCAACATCATCATAATTCAAGTGAGATTCTAATGAAACTGGCTAAGTTGAGCCTGATTGCAAGAGCTGCAGCTACAGCTGGGACAGGATGAAAAATGATCCAGAGGAAACCAGCTGTTGCAGTCAGTGGCCTGATGTTCTTCTCTAGAGCCAGGAGCATTTGGTTTTGTTCCTAATTGCAAGAAAGAACCATATTTCAAAAGGGTTTTAATATGACTGGTTAGCCTGCAATAGTACTTAACTAGATGAATTTAGAAGTGTGTTTGGAATGGACCTATAGTTTCCTTCAGTGTTGACAGGAGTTTATGTCCCATTTCCAGTCTCTTTGCACCTTGGATTATTTTGGTGGTTGCACATATAAATGTGCAAAATAGACCTGGGCTCTGTCTTGCGAAAATTGCTATTGTTACACTATTTTACTTCTGCAAAATGAAAACAACAAAATTAAATTTAAGATTCTAGCTTCTCCAGTTCCTTGTATCTCAATATTAGATTTGAAATCTGTAACCTCTTCATTATTTTGCAATTTCACACAATGATAAGATGCACTGCCTCACCAAAGTGATCTTATCTTTTTTTTTTGGTTTTAGTTTTAGAGATACAGCGCGGAAACAGGCCCTTTGGGCCCACAGGGTCCGCTCTGACCAGCGATCCCCGCACATTAACACGATCCTACACCCACTAGGGATAATTTTTACATTCACCAAGCCAATTAACCTACAAACCTGTACGTCTATGGAGTGTGGGAGGAAACCGAAGATCTCGGAGAAAATCCACGCAGGTCACGGGGAGAACGTACAAACTCCGTACAGACTGCACCCGTAGTCGGGATCGAACCCGGGTCTCTGGCGCTGCATTCGCTGTAAGGCAGAAACATTACCACTGTACCACCATGCTTTGCTTGGTCAGTCAATTTGAAATGAAACAGCTGTATTATTTGTATTTTGCCTTGTGTTATCCAAATCTGAAGAAGGGTCTCGACCCGAAACGTAACCCATTTCTTCTCTCCAGAGATGCTGCCTGTCCCATTGAGTTACTCCAGCATATTGTGTCTACCTTCAGTAATCCATTTTTGGAGAGATTGAAGAGGCACACGTGCCAAACTGTGCTACCCAGATTGACTCCTCAAGAGAGATTAGTGTTCTTTTGTTGCTGAGTTGGGCAGCTTGGGGACCCTTCAGAAGGTTGGTCAGCCATTCCTGTAAAAGTGGTCGATAACACTGTAAGAAGTAAAGCAATATATCTTTGGCTGAGATAAATGATAACTAAGAAGAACATTACAACTGACTTCTGGCCTTGGTGCCCGAAAACTAAAGGAATTCCTAAGCATTGATAAGGTTTATTGTTCCATTCTCTATGGAAAAATAAGCCTTATCAATGCTTAGGAATTATTTTCATTAATTCTCCTCTGGGTGACGGGTGAAGGGGTAAGGGGGCTGTCCCACTGCGGCGACCTAATCCGCGAGTTCAGAAGAGTGGCTTCGACCTTCAAGCTCAGGGCACTCACCTGAAAAACCTCGAGCTGGATCGACCGTCAGCGATGAAACCGCGAGGTGGATTGACCGACCGCACGCACACACACACACACAAACACATCGGGGAGGCGGGGGCCAGGGAAAGCGGGGGAGCGCTGTCTGAAATTCGTGATGAAGAGGAAGGTAAAAGACGGCTGCACAGTTTACGGTAAGTCCTTTAGAGAGCGTGGTGGTGGGGGGGGAGAGAAGGGGGGAGAAGGGGAGAGCAGGGGAAAGCAGGGGAGAGAAGGGGAGAGAAGGGGAGAGAAGGGGAGAGAAGGGGAGAAGGGGGGAGAAGTAGTGGAGACACTTTTAAGAAGTATAATAAAGTTTAGCAGGAATTTAACCTACCGGTTGGTTTTCCTTGGTCCTGAAAACTCCAATGAGCCAATGAAAATGCCCGATCAGCAAAGGAGATTGCCTACAACTGCCCTCGACTGCCTGTAACTACATAGCGACCCCACTCCACTGCACTACGAGTTCGAAAGAACCATGCTGAATAATTTTTACTCGCTGAAAATTTTTCAACATGCTGTAAAATTTTCTGCGATCTAGCTGAGGATGCGAGTAGGCGGGAGCATGAAGGAGAGTTCCAGTCTTCTTCTTTCGTGTGGCATGCACAGCTTAAAGTTGTAGGACAACTTGTTCTGTTTAAGAGGGAACTGCAGATGCTGGAGAATCGAAGGTTACACAAAAAAGCTGGAGAAACTCAGCGGATGCAGCAGCATCTATGGAGCGAAGGAAATAGGCAACGTTTCGGGCCGAAACCCTTCTTCAGACTGATCGGGGGCGGGTGTGGGCGGGGACAAGAAAGGGAAAAGGAGGAGGAGCCCGAAGGCTGGGGGATGGGAGGACAACTTGTTCTATTTGATCTTCTGTTTGTGCACGTCTAGTTGATTGCATTAGTCGAAACAGGGTGGGCCACGTGAAGGTTGCAATCTTCCACCCCAGAGTTCCAGTGACCTCATAGGACCTCCTAGGACCACTTGTAGACCATGCTGCGTGTTTGAGTCAGGGGCAAACTCTTCTAAACTCGCAGATTAGGTCGCCACAGTGGGATGGCCCTTAACCACCCTTAACTGTGATATTATCAAAAAAAAAATGTTTTTCATTCTTATTCCCTTCAGATGATTTGGGCTTCGCAAGTTTAGTCACCATTTAATTACCTGTAATTAATTGCTTGCAAAGGTCGTGCTTACGTGCCTTATTGAACTGCTGCAGTTCTTGAGAGGTACAGTAGGTATACCTACAATGGTGATAGTGAGGTCTAGGGCTATGACCCAGCAACAGTGAACAGTGATATTATTCCTAGTTCCAATGTGATGTGGCTTGTAGGGCAACTTTCAGGTGGTGGTGGTGTCATTCGTTTGCTGCCCTTGTCCCTGGTAGAGGTTGTGGGTTTGGAAGGTGCCATCTAAGCACCTGGTAAGTTGTGGCTGTGCATCCTGTAGATGGTACAACTGCTTCTACTGTGTGTTGATGAGGGATTGAATGATGTACAGGGTAAAGCAGGCAGCCATCTTCTCTATATTTAGACTAGTTTATTAGTTTAGTGTATTATTAACACAATATTTTTTGTTGCATGCTATCCTGACAGCAAACAAACTATACATGATTATAATTAAGCCATCCACTATGTACGAATACAGATTAAAGGGTAAAATGTTTAGTACAAGGTAAAGTCTAATGTATTTCAAGCTTCTTCAGTGGTATGGAAGCTGCACTCATCCAGGCAAATGGAGAGAAACATAGAAACATAGAAATTAGGTGCAGGAGTAGGCCATTCGGCCCTTCGAGCCTGCACTACCATTTAATATGATCATGGCTGATCATCCAACTCAGAATCCCGTACCTGCCTTCTCTCCATACCCTCTGATCCCCTTAGCCACAAGGGCCACATCTAACTCCCTCTTAAATATAGCCAATGAACTGGCCTCAACAACCCTCTGTGGCAGAGAGTTCCAGAGATCCACCACTCTCTGTGTGAAAAAAGTTTTTCTCTTCTCGGGTTTAAAGGATTTCCCCCTTATCCTTAAGCTGTGACCTCTTGTCCTGGACTTCCCCAACATCGGGAGCAATCTTCCTGCATCTAGCCTGTCCAACTCCTTAAGAATTTTGTAAGTTTCTATAAGATCCCCTCTCAATCTCCTAAATTCTAGAGAATATAAACCAAGTCTATCCAGTCTTTCTTCATAAGACAGTCCTGACATCCCAGGAATCAGTCTGGTGAACCTTCTCTGCACTCCCTCTATGGCAATAATGTCCTTCCTCAGATTTGGAGACCAAAACTGTACGCAATACTCCAGGTGTGGTCTCACCAAGACCCTGTACAACTGCAAAAGAACCTCCCCGTTCCTATACTCAAATCCTTTTGCTATGAAAGCTAACATACCATTCGCTTTCTTCACTGCCTGCTGCACCTGCATGCCTACTTTCAATGACTGGTGTACCATGACACCCAGGTCTCGCTCGCTGCATCTCCCCTTTCCCAATCGGCCACCATTTAGATAATAGTCTGCTTTCCTGTGTTTTTGCCACCAAAATGGATAACCTCACATTTATCCACATTATACTGCATCTGCCAAACATTTGCCCACTCACCCAGCCTATCCAAGTCACCTTGCAGTCTCCTAGCATCCTCCTCACAGCTAACACTGCCCCCCAGCTTAGTGTCATCCGCAAACTTGGAGATATTGCCTTCAATTCCCTCATCCAGATCATTAATATATATTGTAAATAACTAGGGTCCCAACACTGAGCCTTGCGGTACCCCAATAGTCACTGCCCGCCATTGTGACAAGGACCCGTTTACTCCTACTCTTTGCTTCCTGTTTGCCAGCCAGTTCTCTATCCACATCAATACTGAAGAGCATTCCATCACACTCCTAACTTGTGCTATGTCGATGGTGGACAGTCTTTGGGGAATTGAATAAGGTGAAGTGGTGAGCCACTGGATTCTTAGCCTCTGACTTGCTCTTGTAGCCACATTGTGTGTATGTCAAATCCAGTTCAGTGTCTGGGCAATGGTAACCATCAGGAAACTGATAGTGGTGGATTCAGGGATGGCAGTGCCTTTGAATGACACTTGATCTTACATGTACACACGGGTAGACTGGGAAATTCCTTGTAACTGTTCACAATCTACAACCAAGACTTCCACATTAACGGCAGAGGATTTTAATGTATCAGTGGTGTGTTTACCCAAATAAGCTGGGCACTTCAACAAGGTAGCACAGAGGTTGCAGGTTTAGCAAAGGAACCAGAGTGGAGATATTGCAAAGAAAACAAGGAAAGAAGGACAAAATGCAAATTATTTATTTAAATAGAATGCGCTACAAAATGAAGATATCCAATTATATTTGATTGAAAGGTTTTTGTGACATTGAGTATTCTTGAAAAAAGAAGGAAATAAATATTTGGTTTAAGTCTGTGTTCTTTTATTTTGACCTTCCAATGACAGCAGTTGCCTGGAAAGACTTTGGAGCCTCACAATTATAAATGGCATGCATAGAGACAATAACATAGGACAAAAGGATATAATATGATCAGATTTCTTTATTTGAAACTGCAATAGAAAAACACACTCATGCACACAGACATACAATGACCTCTTTATACAGATTTTTCCTTGATGTATAAATTGTATTGAATGTGGCACAACAGAAGGCAATGTGATCATTGTCTCTGCACCAAAGCCAGCGCTGTGATGCATTTGGTTTCATTAAACTGATTGTCCAGAAATGCAAACCCCTCAATAAGTGAGTAAATCGAAAACGCAATTTCATGTTAATTCTGATGCTTCAGCATATTAAAGGCTATTAATTCAACATCAAACTTACATAGAATATAAAAATATCACAATATCCTCAGGGCATGTTATAAGGTCCAGATGATCATTTAATAGTTCAATTTGTGCAAGTGCTCTTCAAGTAAATGGTTGCAGTGTATATATAATGACTACTGAGAATAGTGATGTTGCTTGATGATCCACCCAGAGAGCTGCCTCCTGTCTTACAGTGGCATCCATTTTAACATCAGTTAACATCAGCCATTCTTTACACTTTTCTCTGATCTTAAAGCCCAATTTTGAAACCTTCACGTTCCTCACAATTCACCCTCTTTTCCTTCTATTCACCCATTCTACACTGTCATCCATGATGATTTGTTTGCAATATACTCCAAGAGACACTGTGGCAATAGCTCCTTGTTTTAATGTTTAATGTAAAATTACATTAAAACTGAGCCATTTCTGACTGGGCTCATGGAAGTTAATGTAAAGAGAAAGCAGGAGCAATTTATAGTGAGAAACAACATTGACTTTGCATACTTTATCACTCCATCCAAAGTTATCCACAAGCAGATAAAATGAATGAAAAGCTAATCAAGGGGACAGGAGGATATAATTGGACATAAAGCTGGCTTTTCCCAAAAGTCTTAAAAGAGATGAAGGGCCGTGGAAGGAGTATGGAGAAACAGAGCGATTTACAAAGAGATTTACGCAGGAGGCATGCACAAGGCCAAAATAGAAAGAATAGTTATTTCTGGGGTTAGGGTTATGCAAGGCCTCAAGCAAGGGAGAATTCCTATTCTCAGAGTATTATCAGGGAAAAAGCAAAGATGAAACACTTACATTTATTTAACACTTCCACAAGCCCTGAATGTACAAAATAATTTTAACACATCTTTAATGCTTTATAAAGTACAGCCATTGTTATCATGTGGACTCGCAGCATCCAATTTACAACTATGCTTTCACCAAAAGCTGTTTGATAACAACCATGGAATGTTTCTGAGAGATATATCGGACAATATTTATATTCTTAGAGTATTATGAGGGAGAACAGTTAACTGCCCATCCTTCTTCAGAATGATGTTAGGTAATCTTTCTAACTCTCTCCACTTTAGTTTAGTTTAGTTTATTATTATCATGTGTACCAAGGTACAGTGAAAAGCTTTTGTTTGCGTGCTATGCAGTCAAAGAAAATATTATATATGAGTACAATCAAGCTGCCCACACTGCACAGATAAAGGATAAAGGGTACAACATTCTGCGCAATATAAAGTCCGATATGGTCCAATTAAAGATAGTTCAAAGGTCTTCAGTGAGGTGGATGGGAGGACAGGACCACACTCTAGCTGATAAGAGGACTGTTCAGTTGCCTGATAACAGCTAGGAAGAAACTATCCCTGAATCTGGAGGTATGTGTTTTCAAACTTCTGTAACTTTTTCGGAGAAGGGAGAAGAGGGATTGTGAGTGGTCATTAAATCTGCTGATGATCTTGCCACGGCAGCGTGAAGTGTAGATGGAATCAGTGGTAGGGAGGTTGGTTTATGGATGGTCTGGGCTACGTCCACAACTCTCAGCAATTTATTGCGGTCTTTGACGAAGCTGCTCTCAATCCCAATAAAATGCTTTCTAAAACACATCTGTAGAAGTTGGTGAGAGTTGACGGGGGTGTGCCAAACTTCCTCACCCATCTAAGGAAGTAGAAGCTTTTTGAAGACCTTGGCCTGACACCTCGTTCAAACAGGACAGCTACGATAAATCAACGTCAATGTTGCACCACATTGTAGTGGCAAAGAGGACTTCTTCAGAATGGGACTTGAACCTAGAACTTTGTTGTTCAGAGGTAAGTGTAATACCAATGACTGACACGATAGAATCAAGGAAGGGTTTACAGAAAGAAGACATCGCCATAAATGGATTTGAATGCAAGAAGAGTAATTTGAAATTGAAAGCTTTGGGAGCGGAGAGTTAATGTTGATCAGCAAGGGAAATAGTGATGGGTGCATTATATACAGTAAAATAGCTGAATTTGCAAAGCAGGGAAAGTGGGCAGTATTATATTCGCTAGCAATCTTGGTATAGGCAAGGGCAACGATGAGTGCTTCAGTAGGAGGTGGAGAAGGCTCGAGTAGGAGTGCGGGAATATTGCAGAGATAGTCTTAATATTGAAGATCTCCTTCTCATCGAGTCCACACACATGATTAGAAGTTGTTCCTCTAGAGCTGAACACACTTCTCGGCATCTGCATAAAATGGTGTATGTCTTGCGCTTCTTGTGCGAGGTGGTGGA
Source organism: Leucoraja erinaceus (assembly GCF_028641065.1). Classification (NCBI taxonomy): domain Eukaryota; kingdom Metazoa; phylum Chordata; class Chondrichthyes; order Rajiformes; family Rajidae; genus Leucoraja; species Leucoraja erinaceus. Next base: position 54,472,924 of record NC_073377.1, on the reverse strand, counting down.
AAGACTGGTGGAAACAGGGTCGCGACGTGAATGCTCTTTCTTTGACCCCAATGTTGCAGATAATACAGAGTCATGAGTTCAGCTTAAATCTCAACAAGTAAAGTTTAATTGTGACTAATCTAACCTGGATGTTTGAATAATTGAAAAACACAGCATGAAGCAGGTCCTTCTGCCCAACGATTCCATGTTCACCATTGATCACCTGTTCACACCAGTTCAATGTTATACCACTTACACATTATGGGCAATTTAAAGAGGCCAATTCATCTGCAAACCTGCATGCCTTGGGCATGTGGGATGAAACTGGAACTCTCAGAGTAAACTCACACGGTCACAGGGAGAATGCGCAAACTTCACGCAGACAGCACTCAAGGCCAGGATCGAACCTGGATCATTGTGATGAATGTTGGATAAATACTAAAATAGAAAAGAAGTTTGGTGAAGAGACAGGTCTGGGAATCCTTTGAATGCCCGTAAATTCTGGCCACGTCTTCAAATAAGACTGCTGATGGGCAATGCGTTAGTGAAGTAAATTCTAGGATGAATTCTAGATGCACAAAGATATCCATGAAAGGTGACATGAAGCTATTATAGAAATTACCCCAGACCAGGCCATTCTGCTTAAACTAGAAGCACCTGACCCTAACCCTAATGCAAGGTCTAATTAAATTAAGTTGGACCACAAAGTACTGGAGCAAGTCAGCAGATCAGGTGAGCAAGCAATGTTTCGTGTCAGAACCATTCTTCAGAATGAGCCAAAACGTCACCTATACATGTTCTCCAGAGATACTGCCTGACCCGCTGAGTTACTCCAGCACTTTGTGTCCTTTTGTGCAAACCAGTATCTGCAGTTCCTTGTTTCAATAAAGCTGAGGTGATGCAGAAGCATTAGAGTTGTCAGTAATGTACGCATTGTGGCATATTTGATCACCAGCCTGTAACATGGAGTTCAACAAATTGAAATTGTCCCAAGATGTATATTATGAAGGTTGCAAACAACTTTGCTTTGCATTAACCTGCAAAAATGACTTTTCTCTCTGGACGTGGTGAGATGCAATTTCACAGAAGTTCCCATTATGGGTGGCACAGTGGCTCAGTGGTAGAGTGGCTGCCTTATAGCATGTGCGGACGTGGTGCCGACGGACGAGAGGTCGAAGCAAAGAAGTCGAAGCCAAAGAACGGAATGGAAACGAGGCTGAAATGACAATAAACCGAAAGAGTCCGAAGACGAAACGCCTACTAACCGACAGGATGGGACGCCTAAATGCAAACTAACCGAAAGGGCGGGGACGCCTAAAACTCAAGGAACCGAAAAGCTGCGTCGCCTAAAAGCAAACTTACCGAATGGCCGCTCTGTCGAAACGTCACCTACCCGAAAGGCGGCGTCGCCTACAGGCCAAAGGACCGAATGCCGCTCAACAGAAAAGTCCAATAACGGACATGACGTTGCCGGGGGGCGGGACTTGTCAGCGATTGGTCCAGACCCCCGCGTCCATCACATCACTGTGAAGGCATGAACATTGTCCCAAACCTCCGCTCCACCCGACCCGCAGCCCGCGGAGGGTGGCCGTGGGAGAGTGGGCGCTGTCCCTAGCGATGCACACCTTCGGCCGCTTTCAACTTGGTGCTTGGGTTCAGATTGCCCAGTCACCTATGGCTTGTGGGGGAAAATGAACCCCACGCTCCCATCTCCCCCTTCCCTTTTCCCTCTTCTCTCTCTCTCCCCCTCTCTCTCCCTTCTCTCCCCTCCTCTCTCCCCTCTTCTCTCTCCCCTCTTCTCTCTCCCCTCTTCTCTCTCTCTCCCCTCTCTCTCTCCCCCCCTCTCTCTCCTCTCCCCTCTCTCTCTCTCTCTCTCACTTCTCTCCCATGGCCACCCTCCGCAGGCTGCGGGTCGGGTGGAGGGGAGGTTTGGGACAATGTTCATGCCTTCACAATGATGTGATGGACGCGGGGGCCTGGACCAATCGCTGACAAGCATTTAGGCGTCCCATCCTTTCAGTTAGTAGGAGTTTCGTCTTCGGACTCTTTCGGTTTAGTGGCGTTTCGGCCTCGTTTCCATTCCGTTCTTTGGCTTCGACTTCTTTGCCTCAGCTTCATGTCTGTCGGCGCCACGTTCGGGTGCCGCCTTATAGCGCTAGAGACCCGGGTTCGATCTTGACTAGGTGTGCTGTCTGTACGGAGTTTGTAGGTTCTCCACGTGATGCCGTGTGTTTTCTCCGGGTGCTCTGGTTTCCTCCCACAGTCCAAAGATGTGCAGGTTTGTAGATTAATTGGCTTCTGTAAATACCCTAGTGTGTAGGATGGAACTAGTGTATGGGATGATTGTTGAAGTGCGTGGGCTCGGAGGGCCGGAGGACCTGTTTCCACGCCGTAACAATTGCTCTATATGTAATCAAAGCTTTTGATACAGTTAGAAGTGAAATATGAAAACAAATAAGGAAGAAAGCTCCCCAATTATAATTATGCCTACTTTTTACAGATATCGAAACAAAGTTGTCACATAGTCACCAGCGATAGGATTTCCTTCTGTGTCGTCCCGAGAGACACTTAGCTTTCTATTTACATATGCAAGATGTAATTAACATTTGTAGATAAATCGTGGATTCTGCTTCTACCAGGTGCTGGATTTCTCTGTGAAGAAATGCCATTTTGCAGCAAATAAAGGATTATTGATACGTGGCTTTGGGGCAGCTTTTAGGAATAATAAATGAGCACAGCAGGAACCAGAGCCAGAGGCATTAAATATACATGATGCTGGATATTGTTTTCTGACATATTTTTGCTTGATGTATGGAGATAACAGTGAGTTTGTATGTTTCTCTGAGTGGGCAAGAGAATCACTTGAGAACTCTTAGTTTAACTTATGAGCCTTTGGGTATACTTTCTACTTCCATTTAACAAAAAATGCATGTAAATTGTACTTGTGAATCTCATTACCTGCCTTCTGGAGGAGATAGTGCCTGGGAGATATCTATCTATCTATCTATCTATCTATCTATCTATCTATCTATCTATCTATCTATCTATCTATCTATCTATCTATCTATCTATCTATCTATCTATCTATCTATCTATCTATCTATCTATCTATCTATTATCTTCCGGTTTGTGCAGTCTTTCTATTTGCCCAAAATCGGTTCGCGATAGCGCTACGATTTATTGCCAGTTCACTCACCGTTCCCCTATACTGCGATTGCTCCAAGTTTCATTCCGATCGGTTGCTTGTCCTTAGTGTGTTTAGGATAGAGTTAGTGTGCAGGGATCGCTGGTCGGTGCGGGCTTGGTGGGCCTGTTTCCGCGCTGCATCTCTAAACTGAACTAAACTAAATAATATGTTTAAATTTGTTGCTGCTTGATCTCCTCTTTTTATATGAAAATTATTTGTATATTTGGTACTTTCTAGAGTTGATTCAATGTGCAAAATGTGGTCATAAAGTAGCAATGTTACAAAACCTACCTGAAGCGTCGCTGAGAATCTGCCCCAGCCCGTGTGCGCGATTTTGGCGCTGTTTAGAGGGGGCGTGTTTAAAACGCGATTTTTACTAGGCTGTTCCAATCGAAGATGTCCAGCCTAGTAAATCATTAACGAAAAATCGCTGAAAGACCCCGTCGCAAAAGGTATTATTAGTTTTATAGGCCTTGAATAATAGTTATAATAGTTTTAAAATCACTCTCTCGACCTCTCGCAGCCCCAGGGTTTTATAAAGCAAACAATTAAAGGTATTACCTTACTTATACATTAAAAGGGGCTTCTTAAGACCCCTTTATACAAAGTTTACTATAGCGAGTAGTTCATTTTGGGCTCTTTATATCCCACAGTATTTTTCTCGGCATTTGAGGGCACAAATCTAACGCAATGTGAACGTTCTAAACCAACGTGTTCCACAGGGACCTACTGGAAAGCTGATTTAAAATGGGCATTTATTTACAGCAATTGAACACTAAATTCCTTCCATTTGGCCTATAAATTAATGTAAATAGATATAAAAATCATGTTTTATTGTGAATTATTTATGAATATTATTTGGACACTTAGGCTATTTAAAAATTTTAATCATTTATTAAGAAATGGATAGATGTTTAGATCTAGTAATTGAAGTTTGAAATTTGCTACAATTGGGTAACTAACTAATTATATGCTTTAATTTCAGGTCATCCAAGTAAGATTATTTTATATTTGTTTCAGAATGGTTCAATCTACGATAACTGAAAATTTCATTCAGTTCTCTTAATTTTTAAGAAGGTTATGGGCTTTTGACTGCACACGATCACAGCTTTTTTGTTATGTCCATAGAAAATCAATAGGGAACAAGATGCTTATTTACGAGTATGAAAATGGCCATAGCTTTTTAAATACTTGAGATATGAAAGTGAATTAGGTGTCAAATTAAACTTCTTTTTATGCTTTATCTGATGGGATAAATTGCAGACTTGATTTTTTAAATCTCAAAATTTTGTAACATTGCTACATAAAGGCGATGCACCAGCAGCTGCATTTTATTAATTTCAGGCTATTGCATTAATAAAGTTCTCCCAGGCACAAATGCATTGTTGTATTCCTGCTGGAATAATGCATATCTGGATAAATGAGAGAATGGTTGTAGAGCAGGAGAAACCACTGGAAAAGAAAGGAAATGGGAAGAAAGGCTCAGAGTAGGGGCAATATCCAGTAAGGGATTTCAGGGACCATTTCGGCTCAAGAAAGAATTGCTGGCATGAGGTAATGACCACCAAGCAATGGCCTTGAGTCATAGAGTCATACAGCACAGAAACGGGCCCTTCAGCCCAACTTGCCCATGCCGAAGATGATGCCCCTTCTACACTAGTTCCACCAGTCCACATGTGGCCCATACACTTCTAAGCCCTCTCTAACCAGTTACCTGTCCAAATTCCTTTTAAATTACCTAATCTGGCAGCTCGTTTCATATATCCATCATCCTCTGTGTGGAAATTGTTGCCCCTTGGGTCCCTATTAAATCTTTACCTTCACACCATAAACTTATGTCCCCTGGTTCTTGGTTGCCAAATTCTGGGTAAAACAGTGTGTAATGCCCGCTTGTTCTTATACACCTCTATAAAATCACCCCCAATCCTCCTGTGCTCCAAGCATTAGTCATGCGGAAACAATGCTTCCAATGCCTAGACTACATAGGAAGAACCTTGAAGTAAACTGGACGAATTGATTAAAATCAACAGCACCAAATAGGTGGTTTGTCCCATGCAATCCTCTCTACCATCAATCACCCACTCCTGCGAGATCGACCTTATCACACTCGCATTCACTCCCTACACATGAGGGGCAATTTACAAAGGCCAATTAATCTACAAACCCTCACGTCTTTGGCATGTGGGTGGGAACTCAAGCATTCAGAAGAGGTCACCAGGAGAACGTGCAAACTCCACACAGACAGCACCCATGGTCAGGATCAAACCTGGGTCTCTGGAGTCATGGGACAGTAGCTCTACTAGTTGATGTCCTGCCCGATGAAAGAATAGAGTAAGACCGTTAAGATAAGCGACTTGTGCTACTCATCTCTGTTATAACGAGTGTATAATCCTTGCCATCAGCTGTCGGGTGAACAGCAGGAGCTCACAGAGAAGAAATAAAATGTAGGAAGAAGAAGGATGCATTGTAGACAGCTTAATGCTCCTCAGTCTGTCCATTATGAATACCCATGAGTGCTATTTCTGTGTACACAAATCCAATTCTCACATCTCTTAACTAATGATGTTCAAGGAAGGAGTGAAAAAACAGGGAACTATGAGCCAGTTCAGCTGAGCATCAGTTTTCAGGGAAACATCAGCGGAACAGATAATAAACATTTCAAAAAGAATGATATGCCAGAGACAACTTAATTTTATGAAAGGGAAATTGTGTTTAGCAAATTTATTAAAGCTCTTTGAACGTATAATTTTACAGGGGCTGGAAAAGAGAACCAGCAGATGCAGTGCGTTTAACTTTCCAAAAGAAAATGAAAACTCAAAACCATCCAAAACAAACCAACCCCCTAGATTGTTCCCGCCCCCCTACTCCACCATTCTAACAAGCAATACCTCCACTACTGAGCAACAATGGAGCTAATCTGTCTCCACCTCCATGATGGACATCATCCTGTCTTTGAAATACATCTTCAACCGTTCATCATTACAGAATCTAATTATCTAAACCCCCTTCACGACTGCACTGTGGCAGTACCCTCATAGAGTCATAGTGATATAGTTTGGAGACAGGTCCTTCCACCCAACTTGCCCACACCGGCCAACAATGTCCCAGCTACACTAATCCCACTTGCCTTCACTTGGTCCATATCCCTCCAAACCTGTCCTATCCATGTTTAGTACCTGTCTAACTGTTTCTTAAACATTAGGATAATCCCTGCCTCATCTACCTCCTCTGGCAGCTTGTCACATACACCCACCACCCACCACCCTTTGTGTGCAAAGGTTACCGCTCATATTCCTATTAAATCTTTTTCTCATTCACCTTAACTTATGTCCTCTGGTCCTTGATTCACCAACTCTGGGCAAGAGACTGTGCATTTACCCAACCTATTCCTCTTACGATTTTCTCTATTCCTCTCCTTCACCTATAGTGGTTCAAGACAATTGGTCGACACCAATTTCGCAATGACCATTATGGATGGGCAATAAAGGCTAGTCTTGCCAATGGTAACCAGATTATGGAAAGGAATATTAAAAAGAGGTGTCACCAAAAAGATTACAGCACAGGTGAGTAGGTGGGATTGAAGGTAATAACGTGATGTATGGAGAATGGCTAAACAAATCAGGAAATAGGTAATGTTTCAAGTTGACAAAAAGTAACTAATAAGATACCTTCGAGATCATGTTGGGTTCATCTTTCTACAATCGATGTTATGGACTGAGAGGATTGATACCTATGTATCAAAATTTGTTGATAAAACTAAGATAGATAGGAAAATAAAATATGAGAATATTGCAAAAAAAAGTCAGTAAAGTGGTATAAAGTGAATGGATGAAAAGCAGCAGATGATGTGCATAGAGTGGAAATGTAAATTTATCTCCATCTTAGGTAAGAATAGAAAAGCAGAATATTATTTGATATTGGTTTATCATTGCCATATGCACAGAGAAACAGTGAAAACGTTTGCTTTGTGTGCTATTCAGTAAAATAGTAAGATTAAACGAGCCTCATCCAGCTAAATTTCAAATATCTCCGACGATCCTTATGAACAGGCACTGAGTAATATGCATCCTTTAGATCTATACATACCATATAACATCCTCTGGAAACCAATTGTTTGGCAGTAACAAATGTTTCCATTTTGAAATGTTTATACTTTTCAATTTCAGCTTGAACCTCCAAATTCTCTTTTTGTGAGAAAATGAGTGCCCGACTTGGTGTATGCTGTGTGGGTGGACACAATTGGGAGGGAATTCAATTTGAAATATTTGTATACTGTACAGTATAAACAAATCAATGTTATCCCATACCATTCCTTCAGAAACAAGTGTAATCTGCCCCCAACTGGTAGGTGACTTTCACTTAATATGTTCCGACAAGAACGATACCCACCTACCTCCATGGTTACTGGTGGAATTTTCTGTCCGCTGGTTCTGGTGGAAAAAGGCATGTTTTCCCATGCCCCTGCTGGAGTGCGCCAGCTACGCATATTGAATGGCCGACTTGGTCCTTGACCGGACCCGGTTTCAGCAAACCCCTTGTAGGGATACTGCCACCGAACCATTCTGCTGGCCATTGGTGCTTTAATGAGCCCGACCGTTCTTGCCTCGTTGTCCAGCTCCTTAACTCTTTTTGCGAGGTCTTCACCAAACAGCAGATTTGGTGGCTGGATATTGCTGGGCTTACACAGAGCTGCAAACCGGGTTGATGGTAGGATGGATGGCACTCTTTCTATGGCAGTTTATCTAGAAGTGCGCATTGCACATGAGGGCCAGAGCATCCTGCTGTACATCAGAGAGGTGCCCACCATCCACTGACCTGATGAACGCCGTAATGCCCGAGGCGAGCAGCTTCAGCACCCTCTGCAGCCTCATTTCCTGAGCCCTGATGCCTACGCCCATATGACCCCAGATGGCGTGGTTCACTGCCGGCACTTTGAGCAGGATAGAATTAGCTGTCGTACTTTTTTGGCCGTTTCATCCATGGTCAGCTCTTGAAGCTGGTGTGAGGCCAAGTAATTAATCATTGCAGCCAACTCTTCACCCAGTGGATCTCCTGAGTCTGTTGGGATGGCAAATCTTGCTGCCAGGAATGGTACCTCTGACTCATGCCTTTCATCCCTTGGGGTAGACTCCACTGCTAAACCCACAGACTTGGCGTCAGAATCATACTGACACAGTATGCTGCTCCTCCTCCAAGAGGGAGACATAAAGGAGCCCTGTAGCAGCTGCCGCTAGCGCGGGCTCCCGAAGAGGCCGGCGCTGACACAACTCCTCCTGTTGGAGTGTATCTTGGTGGAGCATCCTCTCCATCAGGAGCTCCATCCTGGATACCACCCATATATGTTATCCATTACCGGAGGGGAACCCTCCCGGCCCGACTCGTCCGAGTCTACCGGCCGTGCAGACTTTCTAGTGGCTTTGCGCCTCAAAGGTGCAGCCACAGTGCTTTCAGACACCATGTCTGCAGTCGCTGGTCGTACCGCTAGCGACTCAGTAGGTGAGCTAGGCGGCCTCCCGCTACCCGCTCTCCCGCGGTCTTTGTTAGCTGCTTTCCCAACGGCTCGCCTTGCTCTCGACGTTTTCTCCATACTCACACTTGTCGTCCTGAAACAAGAATTACCAAGCGCAGAAAACAACCTCCGACTATGTTTTACACTTACCTGAGGCTTTTTAAAACTTACCGCTGGAGGAGCGATGCACCTCCCAGCCGGTCGCTGCACCATGCGTCAGACGTAATGACGCGCATGCGGACTGGCGGGGTTCTTCACGGAATCACTCACGTGATTCCGAAGTAAAATTGGACCATACATGAATACAATCAAACCGTATACAAGTGCAACAGGTAGTGCAAGGAAAAAAATAACCTCAGTGCAAAATATAGTTTTAGAGCTGCAGAGAAAATGCAGATTAAAAAAAAAGTGGGCTAGGACAACAACAAGGTAGGTGGGCAGATTTGGTCTATAACTTTAGATTATGAGAGGTCCATTCAATCGTCTGATAGCAACAGGGGAGAAGCTGTGTCTTAATTTGATGGTGTGTGCTTTAAAACTTTTTTATCTTTTGCCTGATGGTCCATAAGACATATGCTGTTCCCAGCATTTGTGGGCCTGCCCAATGGGGAAAGTCAAAGGAGATTAGGTCCATATTTTCTGTGGCTGGTTAGCATGAAAAGTGAATCAGTGATGAATCTGAGCGGGTTTGACAAGGCAATTGCCAAAAAGGTGCTTCTTCCAGTGAAGGGTTCTAAGACCAAAGGGAATGATGTTGGGATAAAATCAATATCTGGGATTGAGATGAGAAGGGTTTTTTCCTCATGGGAGTGAATGTCTTTGGAAATCACTGCCCTGGATGCTGGGTCATAATATATACTGAAGGCAGAGATGGATAGAGTTTTAGACTGCAGGATATGAAGGCACTCGTGGATAATACAGGAAGAGGTAACTGTAGCCAAAGATCATATCAGCCATTACCTTTTTTGAATGGTGGAGTAGGCATATCCATCATATGGACCACTCCTTTTCATATTTCTTATGATTTGAGTGATTTAATTCGACCGCAACTTTTTAATATTGTTGAGGCTTCTGCTTGTCAGCGACTGGAGCCTTGATCTGAAAACATAACAAAGATAATGTGGAATCACTCAACAAAAGAATTACCAAAACACAAGCTGTTGGAGTAACTCAGCGGGTCAAGCAACATCTTTGGCGGACATCAAAACCTCGCCTATCGGAGCTGAAGAAAAGTCCAAACTGAAGAAGGGTCTCGACCCAAAATGTCACCTACTCCTTCTCGCCAGAGATGCTGCCTGCCTCCGGAGTTACTCCACTTTTTGTGGTTATCTCCCAAACTGAAATGGTGCTTATCCATATCTTCCATAGATGCTGCTTGACACACTGAGTAACAGTAGAACTTTGTGTTTTACTCAAGATTCCAGCATCTGCAGTTCCTTATGTCCACAAAAGCGTGGTACTCATCCAGAAAGTCAATTTTTTAATTTTATTTTTTTTAATTTTTATTTATTAGAAGTAATGTACATTACAGTGATAGAAGCCAAAAATAACATAACACATTTCCTGTACCACTTCATATTTTAAACTTTATAAAAGAAGAAAAGGAAAGAGAATTAGATAGGATAGTGAGTGCGTGAAAGAGTGATCAAGAGAGACCCTTAGAAACGTACAACTCGAAAACGAGGTAAGGAGAAAGCCAAAGAAAAAGAAATAGCGAAAAAGAAAACTAAAGATATATCAAAGTAAAAAAAAGGAAAAAAAAAGAGATAAAAGGGATGTACCTACTTCGTATTTTTCTCCCCTCTCAACAGGTCCTGAAACCATTTATTTTCAAAGTTCTGTTGCACCCTGTACTTGTAATAAGTCGATAAATGGCGACCAGATGTTTTGGAAATGGTCTGGTTTACCTGCTAGGAGGAATCTCATATCTTCCCAGAAAGTCCATTTTAACTCGTCCCATACACACACATTCCATGGGGTGGGTTAGAGGACAAAATAATATCTTGATGCGACTTCAATAAAGATTCAACAAGTGAAACATGGTTATTTGTATGTGACGACACCATTAAATACTTGTTGCTTCATTTCTGGAAATAATTTTTAGATTCTTATCCATTTTGTACAGGAAAGTAAAAATTCCTTCCAGAAAACAAAGATGTAAAATTCAAACCAGATGGCAGACTGGTTCAATTTAGGTCACCATTTGAATTTGAAGGTCATTCCTTTATTATGTTGTGACTCTGCCTTATGGCAGTTTGGATAATGGAAATTCACCCTTTGCAATTCACGAATTACAATCAAAAATTTGACGTACTAAATAAAACATTGTTCTGTTAAGTGAAAAAATGACTATATAAGCACTGAAGGAACAGTGAAATTTGTTGATTTTTGACATCAATTTAGATAAAGAAAAAATTCGCTCTTTGAACAGTTTTCGAGGAAGGCAAGCCATCAAAATGCAGATGAGTGTAATTAGCAGCAGTGTTGACGCTGTGGAAATTCCACGGTACAATTTAAAACCTGTTGAATTATACAACCAATTGCTGCTTCAACCTTAGGAATGCCCTGTAGACAGCTATTGCAGACAAATTATTTGTTTTCTGGAGTCCATGGAGCAGTGTAATAGCACTGAATAGTTTTATGAATTTATTTGCAATACATTAATAAAATTGGCTGCCTCTGGCAAGTTACTTCTCAGGCACATCATGCACATAATTAATATAAATGAGTACATCTAAGCAGCATTTACTTCCTTTGTCATAATTTCTGCCATATTCATTATTCCAGGCTAGGAAAGCAACACAATGAGTGCAACATTAATGAAGCAGTTCTGCCGAGGAATATTAGTATCACCAAGGGGCTGTATAGCAGTGCAGATGGTAGAACTGCTGCATCATATTGTCAATAATGATTCAATCCCTCATTCAATCTCGTTTGTGTGGAGTTTGCATGTTTTCCCTGTGACTGGATAGGCTTCCGCAGGGTCCTCTGGCTTCCTCCCACATCCCAAAGATGTATATATTTGTAGGTTAATTGGCCCTAGTGTGTAAGTGTGTAAGGATGCATAAGTGGGATAACATAGAACCAGTGTGAATCGATGATCAATGCCCGGTATGAACTTGGTGGGCTAAAGGATCTATTTGCTTGCTGTATCTTTTATTCAATTCAATTCAAATGATGTAAAATTCAAGTATGCTTCAATAATCAAGAGTGAGTTAAGTTAGGCAATGGTCACAGAACACAGAAACAGAACATTTGCCTAACCATTGCCATGCTGAATATCAAGCACTATCAATGCTAGTTCTATTTTCACACAGAGAGTGGTGAATCTCTGGAACTCTCTGCCACAGAGGGTAGTTGAGGCCAGTTCATGGGCTATATTTAAGAGGGAGTTAGATGTAGCCCTTGTGGCTAAGGGGATCAGGGGGTATGGAGAGAAGGCAGGTACGGGATACTGAGTTGGATGATCAGCCATGATCATATTGAATGGTGGTGCAGGCTCGAAGGGCCGGATGGCCTACTCCTGCACCTAATTTCTATGTTTCTATGTTTCTATTTACCAGCACATGAGCCAAATCCTTTTATGCCTTAGTGATTGAAATGCACATTCAAGGGTGGCACAGTAGTGCAGAGGTAGAGTTACTACCTTACAGCGGCAGAGACTTGGGTTCGGTCCTGTCTGTATGGAGTTTGGTGCTGTCTATGGAGTTTTTACGTTCTCCCTGGGACCAGATGGAATTTCTCCAGTGTGCTCCAGTTTTCTCCCATGACATACAGGTTTGTGTGTTTATTGGCTTCTGTAAAAATTCTAAATTGTGCCTAGTGTGCAGGATAATGCTAGTGTATGGGGTGATCGCTGGTCGGTGGGGACTCAGTCGGCCAAAGAGCTCGTTTCTATTCTGTATCTCAAAAAAAATCTTGATCCTTCTTAAATATTATGAGGATGCCTGAACACACGCAGTGTCCTTTTATGTATAATATTTGATTTCAGGATGTGACCAAAGCTACAGTGTTCAATGTATTGCTTATCCTCTGTTCATCTCATTGAAGTACCATTGCCATTGTGCCATGGAGGTAAATAGGGAATCCTAAAGTTCCGAAGGTGACAATGAAGGAATTATGGCACAGTCAGAATGGAATGGGACTAGGAGGGAACCTGAAGTCAGTGGTCTGTTCTTCCAACAGGAAGTGCTATCAATGTAAGTTTAATAAGTTGCTGTCATGAGTCTTGTAGATAGTTGAAATGCATTGTGGTGGAGGATGGATAGTGAATTTTCTGGAAAGTTCAGTTTCAGTTCAGTTTAGTTTATTGTCACATGTACCGAGGTACAGTGAAAAGCTGTGTTGTGTGCATTTGTTGTGTGCTAACCAGTTAGCAGAAAGCCAATACATGATTACAATCAATGCATTTAGTGTATAGAAAGGTGATATGGGAGTAATGTTTAATGTAAGGTAAAGTTAGCAAAGTCCGATCAAGGATAGTCCGAGGGTCTTCAAAGAGGTAGATAGTAGTTCAGCACTGCTCTCCGGTCATGACAGGATGATTCAGTTGCCTGATAACAGCTGGGAAGAAACTGTCCCAAAATCTGGTGGTGTGCGTTTTCACACTTCTATACCTTTTGCCTGATGGTAGAGGGGAGACGAGGGAGTGGCCAGGGTGTGACTCATCCTTGATCATGCTGTTGGCCTTGCCGAGGCAGCGTGAGGTATACATGGAATCAATAGAAGGGAGATTGGTTTGTGTGATGGCCTGGTCTGCGTCCATAATTCACTGCGATTGCTCGCTGTTCTGGATAGAGCTGTTCCCAAACCAAGGTTTCAAGGGTTTCAATGGTGTGTTTATTGTCACGTGTACCAATTAAGGTACAGTGAAACTCGATTTACCATACAGCCATACTAAAATGAGTAACAAGACACACAACTACATAAAAGTTAACACAAACATCCACCACAGCAGATTCCCCACATTCCTCACTGTGATGGAAGGCAATAAAGTCTAATCTTGTTCACTCTGTATTCTTCCACGGTCGGGGGAGTTGAACTTGCCGCAGTCGGGGTGATTGAAGCTCCCGTGATCGGGGCGGTCGAAGCTCCTGCGGCCTGGAGCTCCTGAAGTCGATCCCTAACCAGGGACTGTGCCATGATATTAAAGTCCACAGGCTCCCGTGGTTGGAGCTCCAGAAGACGGTCCCCAGCAAGAAGCCGCCAACTCCACGATGTTAGGCCGCAGTCCGGATGGAGATACGATACGGAAAAAGTCGCATCTCCATCGAGGTAAGAGATTAAAAAAAGTTTCCCCCAACCAATCGCCTTCTCCCCCCCAACATAGACCAATCTAAAGAACACTAAAACATACATTTAACACATACTATAAAACAACAAAGAAGGAAGGGCTGAGACAGACTGTTGGCGAGGCGGCTACTGCGGCACCACCCGGTGGAAGGTGCTGATCACATGGGCTGTTTTTGTTCCCCGATTGAAGTCAAGCTTCTTGAAAGTTGCTGCACTATCGCACCCTGGCCACTCTCCCATCAGGCAAAAGGTATAGAAGTATATGCACATCAGGCAAGTGAATGGTATTCCATCATATTCCCAACTTGGTTCTCGTATGTGGTAAAACGCTATTGAAGGGTCAAAAGGCGAGTTGTTTACAATATATCCAGCCTCTGTTTGCCATGGTGTTGGTATGGCTTATGTGGTGCAACACAAGTTAATTTATACTTCTCTGTTCAAGTCTGGATGTTGTTCAGATTATATTGACATAAGCTTTTTTTGTGTCTCTGATAATTGGCCTCCAACATCTTCCTATATATTAATTGTGAGTTCAAATATTTATATTAGAATCCCTTTTTAAACCACATTGAACACAACATTTGAATAAATTATCAGGACCATTCTCGTATAAATGTTGGTGTGATGTCAAAATAAATTAATCTCACACATCTCCTGCCAATTAGATTTAGACTTTAGAGATACTTTAGAGATGCAGCGTGGAAACAGGTCCTTTGGCCCACTGAATCTGCACCAACTAGCGATCACCCCATACATACATTAGCATTATTCTACACACTAGGGACAATTTACAATTTTTACTGAAGCCAATTAAGCTACAAATCTTTGGAGTGTGGGATGAAACCGGAGCACCCGGAGAAAACCCATGTGGTCACAGGGAGAACGTACAAACTCCATACAGACAGCACCTGTAGTCAGGATCGAACCCGGGCCTCCGGCACTGTAAGGCAGCAACCCTGCCGATGTGCCACTGTGCTGCCCTACCTTGTATCTTGCATCCATAGTTCAAACAAGAATGTTATAAGGTCAGATGCTGAGTGGTTCTGATGGAACATGAACTGAGTGTCAGCAAACAGATAAATGGTGACACATGGTCATTTGAAGGCCTGATGACTACGGAGGATATCTTCCAACACTTCACTGACATTTGATAAGGAAGATTGGCTGTGACATTGCTACTTTGTTCTGTAGATTGTCCATTTTCCATGACTGTTTAGTTGCTGCTGCCACAGCTGTGGTGGTGCAACTAGGGGAGAGAGGAGGGTGTCGGGGAGGTGGGTGGGTGTGGTCAATGTTGTTAATTTTCATGCATAGACTTACAGGAAACTGCAATGGCTGTTTTCAGTCTCCACCCTCTTTTTTGTGTCCCAGTAAACTCCTTCTTAATACAAAAATAAGAAAATAAAAATAGTTGCGGCAACAATATGGTCATTGAAGCGTTGGTCTCTCCACCCTTCAATACCATGCCTGGCCCTGTGCCTCTTCCAACAGTCTGAAGAAGGGTTTCAACCCGAAACGTTGCTTATTTCCTTCGCTCCATAGATGCTGCCTCACCCGCTGAGTTTCTCCAGCATATTTGTCTACCGTGCCTCTTCCAACAGTCTAACCTGATGCCCTTTGATTGCATGAGTACCCAAATATCTACCAATCTCAAACTTAAATAAAGATTCAGAAGGGTTCAGCTCTGGACACCATGTTATAGGAAAGATATTATCACGCTTGAAAGGATTCAGAAAAGATTTACGAGGATGTTGCCAGAACTAGAGGGTGTGAGCTAAAGAGAGAGGTTGAGTAGGCTGGGTTTCTATTCCATGGAGCGCAGGATGATGAGGGGAAATCTTATAGAGGTTTACAAAATCGTGAGAGGAATAGATCGGGTAGATGCTCGGAGTAGGGGAATCGAGGACCAGAGGACATAGGTTCAAGGTGAAGGGGAAACGATTTAATAGGAATCCGTATAGGGTAATTTATTCACACAAAGGGTGGTGGGTGTATGGAACAAGCTGCCAAAGGAGGTAGTTGAGGCTGGAACTATCCCATCATTTAAGAAACAGTTGGACAGGTACATGGATAGGACAAAGTTTGGAGGGATATGGACCAAGCGCAGGCAAGTCGGACTAGTGTAGCTGGGACATTGTTGGGCGGAGTGGGCCAAAGGGCCTGTATCACTCTTTGACTCTATGACACCAAGCATCCATAGGACCTCATCTTCACCATAGGTGTCCAGTCACTCTACACCTTCATCCCCCACCTGGGGGGGGGCCTTAAAGCCCTCCGTTTTTTCCTCGACCGAAGAACCAACCAATCCCCGAATACCGATACTCTCCTCCGCCTAGCAGAGCTGGTCCTTACCCTCAACAACTTTTCATTTGACTCCACCCATTTCTTCCAAATCCAAGGGTAGGTATTGGCATGTGCATGGGCCCCAGCTATGCCTGCTCTTTGTAGGGGACATCGAACAACCCTTGTTCGAGGCGTACCGTGGCCCTATTCCCCGAACTCTACCTCCGCTACATTGACAACTGCTTTGGTACTAACTCCTGCATCCATGCAGAACTCACTGACTTCATCCATTTCACCACTAAATTCCATCCGGCACTCAAATTCGCCTGGACCATTTCTGACATTTCCCTACTATTTCTAGAGCTCACTATCTCCACTGCAGGTAATAGACTACTGACTGACGTCTACTACAAACCCACTCACTCCCATGACTAGCTGGATTACACTTCTTCCCACCCTGCTTCCTGTAAGGACTCTATCCCCTATTTCCAATTCCTCCGTCTACGCCGCATCTGCACCCAGGATGAGGTGTTCCAAACCAGGGAAATGGGCTCAAGGGAAGGCTGGGATATTGTGTACTTGGGCTCCTTAGCTGAGTTTCCACGGAATGGTTGCAAGCACATCATTCTTAGCCTTTGCATTTTCATGCTTTTCTAGTTAATTGTTTGAATTTCCTCTGTCATTTTCACCTCGATATAGCATGTTTACAATTGGCTTTGAGAATGTTTAGTTGCTTCTACAACCTGTTGTTTTTTATGTTTTGTAGTTATCCCGTGCTGAGATTCTAGGAACCAAAATACAAAGCAATTGGAATGATTAATGGAATGTCGAGTCTTTATCTTAACCATGGCTTTCACGCAGCAGAAAATGAACAGTGTATAAATCTATGACGCGCTGAGCTCCTCTGGCCTTTTATTTTTTGCTCTAGATTCCAGCACTGCAGTCTCCGCTGGCTCTGTATAAATCTGTGGTTCTCTACAGTTAGTCTTGTACCAATCTAAATGTCCCATCTAAGCAAGTCCTATTTACCTTTGATTGGCCCATATTCCTCTGATCCTTTCCTTTCCAAATGTCTTTTCCATGTTGTTATTGTACCTGACACAACTACTTTTTGCAACTTCTTCCATATACCCACCACCCTCTGAGCGAACAGGTTCCCCCTCTGTTTCAATTAAATCTTTCCCCTTTCCTTGAGCCCACCCTCCACCCACATCTTTAATGCTGCTCACATTGCATAGTATTACTTGAGTAATCGGAAAACACCCCCTGAAGGATACAGATCTGCGCTACAATAAGCTCAGTATAAGTGGTTTAGTCTTTCCGAGAAAAGGCTTTGTTCAGAGAGTCCTAGGAGATCTTTATACCAGTGCCTATGGATGCTTGCTGTCATAGAGTCATAGTCCTACAGTGATACAGTGTGGAAACAGGTCCTTCGGCTCAACTTGCCCACACCAGTCAACAATGTCCCAGCTACACTTGCCTGCGCTTGTTCCATATCTCTCCAGACCTGTCCTATCCATGTACCGTAACTGTTTCTTAAAAGATGGGATAGTCCCAGCCTCAACTACCTCCTCAGGCAGTTTGTTCCGTACACCCACCACCCTTTGTGTGAAACGGTTACCTCTCGGATTCCTATTAAAATATTTTTCCCGTTCACCTCTGGTTCCTGATTCTCTTAGGTTGGGTAAAAGACTCTGAATTAATCCTAACTACTTCTCTCATTTTATACACCTCTGTATGATCACCCTTCAGCCTCCTGAGCTCCAAAGAATAAAGTCCTAGTCTGCCCAATTTCAACCTGTGGCTGAGACTCTCAAATCCTAGCAACATTCTTATAAATCCTCTCTGCATTCTTTCCAGCTTGGCATCATTCCTACAGCAAGATGCCCAAAACTGAACACAATACTCCAAACACAGCCTCACCAATGTCTTATACAATGGTAACCCAATGTCCCAACTTCTATACTCCATACTCAGACTGATGAAGGCCAAGACCCTGGGTCCGAACGCTCGGTGCGGGGACGCTGAGATCCCACCCCCCCTCCCGATGCAGGAGCTGATCGCGCTGGCGAGGAGAGCCCTACCGCCGGCTACGGGAGTAAGATCTTCCCATCAATGGAGGGTTCGAGGCCCCCGACCGCGGGAGTACAAAGAAGGAAGAGATTGAACTTTTTTTTCGCCTCCCATCACAGTGAGGAATGTGGAGGAGTCACTGTGGTGGATGTTTATGTTAAATTGTGTTTTGTGCGTTCTATTGCTTTTTATTTGTATAACTGACTTGGCGAATGAAATTCCTCGTATGTTGCAATACATACTTGGCTAATAAAGTATTATTGTATTGTATTGTATTGTACTAAAAACCTTCTTTACCTCCCAATCTATCTGTGTTGCCAATTTCAGGGAACTATGTACCTGTATTTCTAGATCCCTCTGCTCTACAACACTTCCAAGAGCACCACCTTTCACTTTGCAGTAACCAAAAATGCAACACCTTGCACATATCAGCATTAAACTCCAATAACCATTCCTCAGTCCAATTGCCAAGCTGATCAAACCCACTGCAATTCTTGATAACCATCTTCACTCTCAACGATACCATCTACTTTATAGTGTCATCTGCAAACTTACTCATCATGCCTTATACATTCTTATATCGTTAATATAAATTACAAACAACAATGGCCCCAACACTGATTCCTGAGGCACACTCCTAGTCACAGGCCTCCAGTCTGAGAAACAACCTTCCACTGCCACTGCTTCTTACATAGAAACATAGAAAATAGGTGCAGGAGTAGGCCATTCGGCCCTTCGAGTCTGCACCGCCATTCAATATGATCATGGCTGATCATCCAACTCAGTATCCCATACCTGCCTTCTCTCCATACCCCCTGATCCCCTTAGCCACAAGGGCCACATCTAACTCCCTCTTAAATATAGCCAATGAAGTGGCCTCAACTACCCTCTGTGGCAGAGAGTTCCAGAGATTCACCATTCTCTGTGTGAAAAAAGTTCTTCTCATCTCGGTTTTAAAGGATTTCCCCCTTATCCTTAAGCTGTGACCCCTTGTCCTGGACTTCCCTAACATCGGGAACAATCTTCCTGCATCTAGCCTGTCCAACCCCTTAAGAATTTTGTAAGTTTCTATAAGATCCCCTCTCAATCTCCTAAATTCTAGAGAGTATAAACCAAGTCTATCCAGTCTTTCTTCATAAGACAGTCCTGACATCCCAGGAATCAGTCTGGTGAACCATCTTTGCACTCCCTCTATGGCAATAATGTCCTTCCTCAGATTCCTCAATAATGTCCTTCTTCCTTCCATGAAGATAATTCGGTATCCAGTCGGCTGGCTCTCCCTGGATTCCATGTCATTCCTTGCAGTGAAATACTTCTTCAGTAGTACATCTTCATGTGTCAGCCCAAATTGCCTTGGTATATATCAATGATTCTAATTAGACTGCCAGGCATTACCTATTTAAATATTAGCAAGTAAGAGACTTTACTGTACAAGTGGTCATTACTGCTGGAAAATTGGCTCCAGGATCTGATGTATAATCTGTGAGCTAATTTATTTGAATGAGGTTTAGTCGACTGCAGGGGGAAAAGGTAGGTGTGTTCAGATGATATTTCTTTGAAATATTTATTTTCAAATTGTCTCTTTTTAGAAATATTAAATGTCAGAAACATTTAACAAAACTTTTGGAACTACCTGCTATTAACATTGGGGTTGGACCTGTATCTACTATCAAAGCTGTCAGAAGTGTTTCACCACAGGGCTTCTCCATTGTTTTGATTGAGACACTGCTGCAAAGTAGTTGTTAGACTCTTGAGACACTTCAAGCATGTGAGCCAGACACCCCATCACCAGAATTGATGAATTCAGGAGAGCAGCAGATTCAAGCAACTCTAGCAAACAACACGTCTGTGCCAGACAAATCCAAGCCTCCACACAGACATAACTAGAGTATTAATTTTGTATTGAAACTAACAAAAAGAAGTTAAATAAATAAAATTATTGAGCAAGAATTTCTCAGAGACCTGCTTCTTGAATAATGAAGTGTAGCTCCCAATTTATGATACATAAATCTTAGGGAATAAATGAGTTGTATGATTAATGATACATCATAGCTTTTGATTTCCTATACTATTCTCTTAACAAAACAGTTAAATAATTAATTATCACAATCCACCCCCCATTTATTTTGTAGATAATGGTATGAATTTATTCAAGAAGTGATGATATTTACTCTCCAATTCATTTTTGCTGATGCTGATATAATTGATCTTAAAACTATGTTATTCAATGTTCTTGCAGTCAATTTACGTTCAGAGCTCAAGAAGAATTTGGTTTCGGAAATTGTCTCAGATCACGGATGATCAGCTCATCACAGGCCTTCCGGCCCACAGAGTTCATGCTGACCATCAACCACCCATTTAAACTATCCCAGATTAATCCCATCTGATTCTCCTCACACACTCATCAACTCCCACCAGGTTCTTCACTCACCATCAAATTAGAGGTAATTTTTAGTCTAGCAGTGCTCTTTGAGCCTTCTTATTCCAACCTCCTTCTCTGCTTCAGACTTCAACCCACTGTTGATTACCCAATTAATCATGGAGACACAAGGAACTGCAGATGCTGGAATCTGGAGCAAAATTTAAAATGCTGGAGGATTTCATTACCCAATTATTTATTCCATGCAACTATATCTGTTCCTGTTTCTTTCCTCTGTGGCTTTTTCTCTTCCTCTTATTGTATCAGCCTGCATATTTGTCTGTCTCTATGCTACTTCTGCCAAGTTTTCTTCTTTGAATATCATCTTTGCAAATATGTTTATTCAGGAGACTGGAGACCTCCAGTAACCATCCTCCAAATCTCACTGAAGATAGCTTTGACATTTATTTATCCTTAGAGACTGAAAACTACAATACAAGGGGAGCAGAAAAAATAATGACAGGACAATTTACCAACAGCAAAAAAAGGTGATAAATGTATGGAAATTAAAGCAACAAAAAATCAGAATGCTAGAGAAACTCAAAGGATCATACAGCATCTGTGGAGACAAAGGGTGTAAGGAGCCATTTTGTGTGGAAACCCAAAGAGTTTTCAAGATACTGACCACTGCGCACATTAACTTGGCCCTGGCCCTAAACTCATCTTTGGTAAATACTCCCGTTATTATTTTTTCTGCTCCACTTGTTTCGAATTTTACTTTCCGTTTGCTTACTTCTCTCTTCCTTCCCCCAACCTAATTGCATCTGTCCATTAGCCCCTCCCCATCTGATTCCACTAGCACCAATGAGTTTTTATCTCCTAATCTCTCCTCCACTGTACTGTTACATATGACCAATCTTTCCTGTTCGCCTTCAATCCTAACATAGGGTCTTGACCTAAAATGTCATATTATACTTTTTGCTTCATCAGATGCTGCTTGACCCATTGAGTTCTACCAGCTTCTGGTTTTTTAATCCAGATTCCGACACTTGTGGTTTAGTTTGTCATCCAGGAAGTAAAGGAACGGTGCCATCGAAAGAATGATCAAATATACAAGGGATAACAGAAAGTATTTTTCTCCAATCAATTGCATTAAAAAAAAACTTTAGAAATCCTCCAACTACTGTTAAGTAAAGAAGCAATCATACTGTACAAACAGCGATAAATGTATTCTCTGCACTGAAGATGAGGAGAGAAATGTTGTCCATAGCAAATAGTTATTTCCTAATGTTTCTGTTATGTTTAGTTTAGTTTAGTTCAGAGATACAGTTTAGGAAACAGGCTCTGCTGCCCACCAAGTCCATGTCATCCAGCAATCCCTGTGCTTTAACACTATCCTACACACACTAGGAACAATTTACAATTTAACCATGCAAATGAACCTATAAACCTGCACATCTTTGGAGTGTGGGAGGAAGCCGGAGCATGCGAAGAAAATCCAAACACGTCACAGGAAGAACATACAGACAGCACCCGTAGTCAGGATCGAACCCAGGTCTCCAGCACAGTAAGGCAGCAACTCCACCACTGCACCACCATGCTGCCCGTATTTGTGGAATCCAATTATGTTCCTCAGCAACTGAGGTCCTGAAGTGTTTAAAATGAACGGAAGTCTTATTTTTGAATGTTGCAGTCTGATGTTTAATATCTATCTGATCCATAAGAAAACTAATTCTCTGTTTAGCATTACCCCAAAGGAAACTGTCTTTCAAAATGCAATACTTCCTAAATAATGCTGTGGAGTATTAGCTTCGACTAGATAAACAAATATAGGAGTGTCATGAGTATACAGGAGTGTCGCCAGATCAAATGGATTTCAGTTAAATTAAATAGCTGGATCATGATATCATGCCAAGTTCTCACTTCTAGTAAGCATGCAGTTAATTTCACTGTGGAGGCCTTTAATACCAACACTGATTTATAAAAAAATCTTCCTCCTAAACTTACTTCCAGAGCAATTTAAAAGATGGTTTGAATAGGGCATTCTGCGAATAACATTACCAAGTTACAATGGGAATTCATCATATTAACGGGTGTAGTATATTAATACATAATATAATTATATCATATATTACATAATATATAATGTATATCTATATAATAATCTACTTGGATGATGTGGTCAAGTATCCAAATTTACCAATGTCAGGTGACACTGTAAGGAGTGTGGATGAAAGTATTAATTTATTTAAGATGAGATATTAAATGTCAGTCCAACGAGAGCACAGACTAGACAGCGCCAAAAATGGATGTGATTTACTCCGAGCATAAGGACATCAGACTCTGAAGCATCCTGTTTTATGCAAAGCATGGTGCACGGACTCCACCATCATCGAGAGTCACTGCTCAGCTAACATTGAGTTCCTCTTGGTTAGATGCAGACCGTTCTATCTGCCCAGAGAGTTTACCTCCACTGTTGTGACTGCAGCCTATATCCCTCCTGATGCTAATGCCAAGCTAACAATGAAAGAGCTGCATACTGCCATTAGCAAACAAAGACGCACAAGCCCGAGGGGGTTGGGGTGGGGGGGGAGGGATTGACCAAATGTATCCTTCCCCACTAGAGTATACAAGACACTGGACAAAGTCTACACCAACATGGCTGAAGCTTACAAAGCCATCCCCCTCCCCCACCTTGGTCAGTCTTCACAAAAGATTCTGCTCCCTAAGTACTGGGACTTATCAGACGGGTTCGAGAACTGTAAAGACAGTTAAAGTCTGGTCAGAGGGGACCAATTCAGCAGTGTTTTGGAAACACTGACTGGAAGGCGTTTGCAGCCCAGGCCACCCTTGGTCTCAACGGACATTGATTCCTACACATCCTCTGTTCTGGACTTTATAAACTGCACCATCAATAGTGTCACCTCCCTCAAACAGGCGACCATATACCCGAATCAGAAGCCATGGATGAACAGCGAGGTCAGGCTACTGCTGAAAGCACAAACACCGTTTCAGGTCAGGCGATGCTCGAGCCTACGAGCTTGAGGCAGGGCAGTTAGAAATCAAGGCCAAGCATGCCATAAGTTCAGGATGGGAATTCACAGATAGATGGCTGCATGTGAAGGCATCCAGGCCATCACGGAACAGACCCTATTCACCCCCACATATCGCCTCCTTCCTTGAGGAGACAGACAGGTGGGGCCGCTTCGACAGGGACAATCTAGAGACAGCCATCAAGTTGGTGAGGAATGAAATTCAGTCCCTTGCAAGGGGTGACGTTGAAACGGATTAGATTAGATTAGATTAGATTTGTTTATTGTCATTCAGACCATTCGGTCTGAACGAAATTTTGTTTCCCTGCAGTCATACATATAATATAAAAAATGACAAAAATACACAATCAACACAAATTTAAAATCCACCACAGTGAGTTCACCAAACACCTCCTCACTGTGGTGGAAGGCAAAATCTTAAGGTCTCTGTCTCTTCCCTCTTTGTTCTCCCTCTGCGCCGAGGCGACGGTTCAAACTCCGCGGGTGGTCGCTGCCTCCGCCACAGCTTCGAGGCCGAGTCGGGTCTCCGCTACCGCTGCTGCTGCCGCTGCCGCCACCACAGCTCCAGGGCCGAGTTGGGTCTCCGCTGCTGCTGCCGCCACCACAGCTCCAGGGCCGAGTCGGGTCTCCGCTTCCGCTACCTCCGCCACAGCTTCGGGGCCAAGTCGGGTCTCCGCTGCCGCTGCTGCCGCTGCTACAGCTCCGATGCCGCCAGCTCCGCCATTAGGCCTCGGCGCAGACGGAGACGGGGACAGGGAATATGACCGAAGAAAAATTTGCATCCCCCGAAGGAAGAGACCAAAGCATGTTTCTCCCACCCCACCCACACACATACACACACAACTTAATAAAACAAAATTAACTAAAACATGACAAGGAACAAAACGAAAGAAAAAAAACAGACGGACTGCAGGTGGGCCGCAGCTGTTAAGCCAGCGCCGCCATCTTGAAACCAGGAGATGTGGAGTCAGTATGGATAGAATTAAGGAAATGTAAGGGTGAAAAGACCCTAATGGGACTTATCTACAGGCCCCCAAACAGTAGCCTGGACATAGGGTGCAGGTTGAATCGGGAATTAAAATTGGCATGTAGCAAAGATGGTTGTTATGGGAGATTTCAACATGCAGGTAGACTGGGAAAATCAGGTTGGTGCTCAACCCCAAGAATGGGACTTTGTAGAGTGCCTTTGTGATGGATTCTTAGAGCAGCTTGAATTGGAGCCTACCAGGGAGAAGGTAATTCTGGATTTTGTGTTATGTAATGAACCGGATTCGATAAAGGAACTAGAGGTTAATGAGCCATTAGGAGGTAGTGACCACAATATGGTCAGGTTTAATCTACAATTGGAGAGGGAGAAGAGTAGATCGGAGGTGTCAGTGTTGCAGTTGAATAAAGGGGACCATGGGGCCATGAGGGAGGAGCTGCCCAAAGTTAACTGCAAAGATACATTAGCAGGGATGACAGTGGAACAACAATGGCAGGTATTTCTAGGAATAATACAGAAGGTTCAGGATCAGTTCATTCCTAGGAGGAAGAAAGATTCCAAGGGAAGTAAGGGGCAACCATGGCTGACAAGGGACGTCAGGGACAGTATAAAAATTAAAGAGAAGAAGTACAACGTAGCAAAGATGAGCGGGAAGCAAGAGGATTGGGTAATGTTTAAAGAACAACAGAAGATAACTAAAAAGACAATACGGGGAGAAAAGATGAGGTACGAAGGTAAGCTAGCCAAGAATATAAAGGAGGATAGTAAAAGCTTCTTTAGGTATGTGAAGAGGAAAAAAATAGTTAAGACCAAAGTTGGACCCTTGAAGACTGAAAAAGGTGAATTTATTATGGGGAACAAGGAAATGGCAGATGAGTTGAACAGGTACTTTGGATCTGTCTTCACTAAGGAGGACACAAACAATCTTCCTGATATAGTAGTGGCCAGAGGATCTGGGGTGACAGAGGAACTGAAGGAAATCCACATTAGGCAGGAAATGGTGTTGGGTCGACTGATGGGACTGAAGGTTGATAAATCCCCAGGGCCTGATGGTCTGCATCCCAGGGTACTTAAGGAAGTGGCTCTAGAAATCATGGATGCATTGGTGATAATTTTCCAATGTTCTATAGACTCAGGATCAGTTCCTGTGGATTGGAGGGTAGCTAATGTTATCCCACTTTTTAAGAAAGGCGGGAGAGAGAAAACGGGGAATTATAGACCAGTTAGCCTGACATCAGTGGTGGGGAAGATGCTGGAGTCAATTATAAAAGATGAAATAGCCACACATTTGGATAGCAGTAACAGGATCGGTCCGAGTCAGCGTGGATTTACGAAGGGGAAATCATGCTTGACTAATATTCTGAAATTTTTTTGGGGATGTAACTAGGAAAATGGACAAGGGAGAGCCAGTAGATGTAGTGTACCTGGACTTTCAGAAAGCATTTGATAAGGTCCCAAAGAGGAGATTAGTAGGCAAAATTATGGCACATGGTATTGGGGGTAGAGTGCTGACATGGTTAGAAAATTGGATGGCAGACAGGAAACAAAGAGTAGGGATTAACGGGTCCCTTTCAGAATGGCAGGCAGTGACTAGTGGGGTATCGCAAGGCTCAGTGCTGGGACCACAGCTATTTATAATATACATCAATGATTTGGATGAAGGGATTCAAAGTAACATTAGCAAATTTGCAGATGACACAAAGCTGGGTGGCAGTGTGAACTGTGAGGAGAATGCTATGAGAATGCAGGGTGACTTGGACAGGTTGGGAGAGTGGGCAGATGCATGGCAAATGAAGTTTAATGTGGATAAATGTGAGGTTATCCACTTTGGTATAAAAAAAGGCAGATTACTATCTGAATGTCATCAAGTTGGGAAAAGGGGAAGTACAACAGGATCTGGGGGTCCTTGTTCATCAGCCTATGAAAGTAAGCATGCAGGTGCAGCAGGCAGTGAAGAGAGCGAATGGCATGTTGGCCTTTATAACAAGAGCAGTCGAGTGTAGGAGCAAAGAGGTCCTTCTGCAGTTGTACAGAGCCCTAGTGAGACCACACCTGGAGTATTGTGTGCAGTTTTGGTCCCCTAATTTGAGGAAGGAAGTTCTTGCTATTGAGGGAGTGCAGCGTAGGTTTACAAGGTTAATTCCCGGGATGGTAGGACTGTCATATGCTGAGAGAATGAAGCGGCTAGGCTTGTACACTCTGGAGTTTAGAAGGATGAGAGGGATTCTCATTGAAACATATAAGATTGTTAAGGGTTTGGACATGCTAGAGGCAGGAAACATGTTCCCGATGTTGGGGGAGTCCAGAACCAGGGGCCACAGTTTCGGAATAAGGAATAAGGCATTTAGAACGGAGACGAGGAAACACTTTTTCTCACAAAGAGTGGTGAGTCTGTGGAATTCTCTGCCTCAGAAGGCGGTGGAGGCCTGGATACTTCTCTGGATACTTTCAAGAGAGAGCTAGATAGGGCTTAAAGATAGCGGAGTCAGGGGATATGGGGAGAAGGAAGGAATGGGGCACTGATTGTGGATGATCAGCCATAATCACATTGAATGGCAGTGCTGGCTCGAAGGGCCGACTGGACTACTCCTGCACCTATTGTCTATTGTCTATAATTGTCTATAATTGAAACTTAACAGAAAATAATCAAACAACACTTAATGATGCCTGGTACTGTGGTGGAGTTAACAGTCATTGCCTCACAGCATCAGGTTCAATCCTGATCTCTGGTGCAATCTGTATGGAGTTTAAATATTATACATATCCCATATATGATAGTGACGCAAGAGATTTTTAGATAGGCACATGGAAGTGCTGGGAATTGAGGAATAT